>NC_087555.1:39471736-39486736 GCF_036250125.1 Pseudopipra pipra | reverse complement strand
AGAAATGATATAAAATTTCATATACCCACCCTGGTGTATAAACAGGCTAAATCCCTACACATTTTCAGCCCTCAGCAGTCTAAAGGTTAAAGCCTGTCAGCTGGATTTCACAGATTCCAGGAAGGAATGGAGAAGTCACGCCAACTCCTCATTGTACACCAGTGATCAAACATCTCCTCATTACACTTCAATATTGTTGCCTCTAAAGGTCACCATTGCTGAACATAATCACACAAAATCAAAACTGCAAACTTTATATATCATGGAGGTAGTAAATAGCTCGGAGGTTTATTTTCTGGTGCCTGAACAACACTCTGAGCCCATTTATAAATTCCTGGGTGCTGTGGCATGAACCGAGTGCATTCGCAGGGGCTAACAAAAGCTTCAATTAAATCAATTTCCTGTGAAAAATATTCAAAATAATTTATTAGGTCAGTACCAACTGGTCTAATCAAGCAATTGTTCCTCGGCAACTTTAATTTGCATAATTAAAAAAGAAGAATTTTGATTATTTAGAGAAACAGCAGATTTTTAAGAACATGATTTCTAGGTCAGATTCCTTGAAACGCTTCATCCTTGGCAAGGAGAGGATCCTGGAATTTATTGAGATGTTTCTAAGATGTGCTATAAATTCTGGATCACTCCATTATTTTCCTATTCACTGGTTTTCCTCAGCACTCATTTAGCTTGGCAGAGCCTTGGCCCCAGCTCAGTCACAGGCTCCTTGGAAAACTGTGTTTGATCCTTTCACCACAATGAAAGACCAAACATTCTGACCTGGGATGGATGGACACTTCTCCAGGGTCAGGCCAAGTAAGAAAGGAAAATTGATCCTGAAAAGGGAGATGGTGCAATGAGCAGCTTTGCAGGAGGGTGGATTCTTGGATGAAAAGGAAAATTTTCAACAGCCAAAATTATGTGCCAGCCACTTGTCAAATTCAGCTCAGGGCAAATATGGAGAGGACAAAACATGAAGCAGAAGGATTTTGGTTGTTCGGTGGATGGACCATCCAGCCAACCCCAAACAGAGTTGTTTGTATGGGAGAAAAAACAAACAGGAATTTTCCTGCTGGCCCAAATGGAACTGTGTTCAGCTCAGCCCCTGAACTGGAACCTGCATCCTGGGCCAGAAAGTCGTGTCCTGGCTCTGGGACATGTCCATGGACAGAGCCTGGAGACTTTTCCAGGCTGACACAGCCCTGGGGTTCTCCCACCTCTGGGGCAGCAAAGAGGGTGAGGCTGGACACCCCCTGCCACAGAAAGTATCCCACAGGGACAGCCTTCAGGGAGCACCCCTATGGATCAGCTCTGCAAACCCAGAAGGGAGCCTGGCTCAGTGAAACCCCTGCCTGGTTTCTCACCTGGAGGCCCTGCCCTCCCTCCTCTCCCCCTGGGATGCTGCACAGGTATTGAACAGGAGTAAGAGTCAGATCTCACCCACCTGCTTGAGTTCTGCCTCTGCAAAGTCAGGGCTCAAAGGAGATGAAAAGGCCCATTAATATTATTATTGCCATGTATTTTGATATCTAAATCAGATTTAGCTATCAAATATCTGAATTCTTGTGGCAAAAAATGCCCCCAGGATATTGTAATCCCTGCTGAAGTCACAGCTTTTTGCTTCTGCAACCCACCTGCTCTGCCAGCCAGGCTCGGCCCCATTCCCACCTCCACCACCTGTGACATCCCAGCCGTGCTCCTGACCCCTTCCCTCCCGTGTCCTCCAGACAGCAAGATCCCAGGGAGCAGCTGTGGAGTTCAAATAGCCACGGAAAACACAGACAGGCAGGTCTGCGTGTGTCCACGTGGGTTTTAAACCCCAGCCCTGGCTCCCTGCTGCCTGCTCTGCTGCTCAGGGACAGGAATCCGTCACCTCTTCGCTGTTTTCCCAGCGATTTAGCACAGGTTGGGATCCCACCCGCCTTCCCACGGCTCCCTCCTCCTTTCCCAGCCCTGCTGCAGCAGGAGGGACAAACCAGGGGGAGCACAGGAGGATCCCGCTTGGCGTGAGCGGGAGCACACGGCCAAAAAGTCACTTGGAAGCGGCAGGACACGTCTCCTGGCAGCACAGGGCGGGAATGTGACGCCTTTGTAGGGCACAGGGTGGCCCGGGAGGGTCCCTCCAGCGCGCACGGGATGCCCGAGATGAGCCAGGCGGGTCCAGGAGCTTCCCCAGCCCCCCCTGCAGCCGCTGCCGGTCCCCCCGCGGGGCTGCCCACGGTCGGGTGTGGGGGTCAGGAGCGTGTCCCGCGGCACACGGCACCTTGTCCCCGCTCTGTCCCCGTGGTCGCCGCGCGGTCACGGCGGGGCTGCGGCGGGCACGGGAGCGCTGGGGCTGTGCCTGCTCCTGCTGCCTGCAGGGCAAACACAAAGCAGCAGTCTGGGCAAGAAAGGCGAGGCTTCTTGCTCTGCCCGGCGAGGGACGGGGCCCTCGGGCGGGAGATGCTCTGCCTGGAGCCGGGAGGAGCGCTGGGGGAGCATCGGGTGAATCCCCCGTGCCCTGTTTCTACAGGATTCACACCAAATCAACGGGTGCAAGGCCGGCTCTGTGCACGGGATCCCCGAGCGGCTCTTCCCGGAGTCCCCGTGGCCTGGCACGGGGGTCCCTGCGTGGGGGTGCCCCCCGGCCGCAGCCCCTCCTGCGCCCCGTGCCGGGCTGTGCTGACGCAGGGATCGCCCGCGTGATTTCCTTTCCATCACCGCTGTTTTAAAAGGCCCACCGGGAACGCCGGGACAGCTCCCGCGCCAGGGGCAGGCGATGGAATAAATGGCTTCATTCAAAGCAGAGCTGGAAAACAGCACATTGATCCAACGCTTCCAAGCAGCTTTTCAATAGCCCGAGCAGTGAGTGGAGGCCCGCGGGGCTCAAAGGGTGCTCTTGTCCGGGCTGGAACAGGGCCCTGAGACACTGGGACACTCACACACACTCGCTTTGCTGCCTCCCTCCCCCCCTCCCCTGTGGAAACTTCCCCAGATAATTGATCTTTTCAGGAAAAGAGAATAACAGACTCGGGGTCCCATCCTCTTGCCGCGGGAGTCAATGGGAATTTGGCTAATGACTCTCCCGGGAAGAGCGAGCCTTCGATTTCCAATAGGGAAGCAGCTCCGCGCCGCAGAAGGTTTAATGCCGTGCCGGAGTCTGTGGCTGACACGGGTGGAGCTGCCCGGGCAGCACTCGCGGCTCTGTGCCGGGACCCTCCCACACGGAGCTTCTCCCACGGCGGCAGGAGCACCCCGAGCCCCAGAGCCCCCTGGGCACAGGGACACCCTGAGGGTGCTCATCAGGCTGTTCCAGCCCCCAGAGAACTCGCGATTGCAAACAAACCCCATTCCCTCCTGTCCCTGCCCAAAGGAGCTCAGACCCCTCGCCTCAGCCACCACCTGTCGTTGGCTTTTCTCTTCACAGAGTCACAGGATCATTAAGGTTGGAAAACACCTCCAAGATCATCCAGTCCAAGCTTTTCAAACTTCTTCACTAATATTCCCTGCTGAGAAGGCACAGCCTCTCCAGGAGCTGCTTCCCCAGGGGCACAGACCCACCCACTGCCAGTGCTGGGGGTTCCCGCCCCTCATGCCATGACCCCCCTCTCAAGGAGATGCCCCTGACACGCTGATGCCCATCAGGCAACTCTCTCCCATGCTGAAAAATACGTTATTTCACTAATATTTCCATTGAAAGCAACGAGATGACCTTAAGAGTGAAGTGCCATCTGATCAGTGCCAAGAGCAGCAGACACAGATCCCACATTTTTCCAGGAAAACTGTGCACCAGCTGTTTTGATGTGTACACGCTCAGAGTTGGTGTGTTGTGCTGGAGCCACAGAGAGCTGTTCTGCACAACCCGATTTTGCTGCTTTTTACCATGACAAAGGACTCGTGTTCCTATGAATAAATCTGTAACTAGACCACACACGATTATTAGGCTCCGTACCAATTGTCCCTCATTAATGATTCAGAGGAGCCATTAGCATTTTGAGGCAAACAAGGTGTACTTAGTTAGCAGGACACGACCCAGCTGTCATTAAATTATATCTATGATTAATGATCTTCAGAGGCAGAGCTCTGAGCCTGGGCGAGGGTGAAGGGACAGGGAGGGGGGTCACAGCTGGCACTGGGATGCTGCAGGGGCTCCTGGATGGAATCATGGAATGGTTTGGGTTGGAAAAGCTCTCAGACCACCGAGTCCAACCATCTCCCAGCACTGCCAAAGCCACCACTGACCATGTCCCCAACTCCCACATCCACACTGGTTAAATCCCTGCAGGGATGGGGACTCCAGCACTGCCCTGGGCAGCTGTGCCAGGGCTGGACAATTCTTTCCATGAAGGAATTTTCCTGAATATTCCATCTAGACCTCCCGTGGAGGCCGTTTCCTCATGTCTTGTCATTTGTAATCCAGGAGCAGAGCCTGACTGCTCCTCATCACCCTGGAACAGGCTGAGCTTTGTGGTGGGTTTAGTGCTCACAGAGCAGAGGGATCCCAGAGCTGGGATCTGCCATGGGGGGACAGGCTGGACAGGAGGGATGCTCAAAAATGGGGGGGTGGGGGTGAGTGGGGACAGCCCAGTTGCTGGTGATGCTCAGGGAAAGCCAAGTGTGCTGGCAGGGGGGGATCCTATCCCAAAACACCCTCTGTGCCCCACTGTATCACTGTGTCCAGGGCTCTCCTGGGAACTGGGCGGGCTACACACTCAAACCACGGTGCCAGGGACATGCCACGGGGTTGGGTTGGATGCTCTGAAGGCAGAGGGAGGCAGGTGGGGATGGAGAGCCCATCGCTCTGCAGCCAGTGGGCACCACTGCTGGCATCTGCCTGGGCAAGTTTTCTCAGCACTCTGACTCCTCAGGAACGTGTTTTATTTATAGAAAGCCTGACACCTCCTCAGCAGTTGCAGGCTGTGATCAGAAGTGGCTGAGGAAGCACGGGGCAGAAGGTTGTAGCTGAGGGACGGGTGACAGCACTGTCAGGGCAGACACAGCCAACAGCTCAGGACAAACGGGACCACGTTTAGAGAGAAAACATTATTTTTGCTGCCAAATTTTAATTTAATTAGGGATTGTTTTGGTTTTGTTCTTTTGAATGTGGTTTGTTTATGGCTGTTGGGGAAGCATCACTGCCATGGCAACGGGCAGCAAACACAAGGAGGGAGCACCAGGAGCTCGGCATCAAAGGGCTGTCACTCACCTGCCAAGGGAGGGGAAGGATGATCCTAACACCAGAACACTGAAAACTCTCAGAATGAATCAGGATTGAAGCAGTGACAAGTTATCTGCACTCACCACAACACTTACAACTCTTTTCCAACGCTCACATGTGAGCGATGACAGGACAGAGGGGAATTAAATGAGGCTGTGGGAAGAATGCTGAGGTTTCCATCTGATTTTGATTTATGATGATTTTGCGGCAAAATCAGATTTTACTTTTTTTTCTTGCTGGACAGACTTTGCAGACACTCCACAATGCCATCAAGATTCAGTGTCTGGCCAAAATGCTCTGAGGTGTCTGCCCTGTGATTTGCAATGGGATAACTAAAAATGCTGGGTTTTCCTCTTTTTTTTTTTTTTTTTTTGGTTTGTAGGAGAGAGAAGGTTATGTGTGCTGTGAAAACACCAGAGCTGAATTAGCTGAGCAGGAAAAGCAGGGAGGCACTGCCAGGGCCAGCAGAGCCAGGAGGAGGGAAGTGGGGAGGGATGATGATGGGGTGACGGTGACAGTTTCAGTCTATTGAAATGCCCAAACCCTGAGCTGAACCCCCGGGAATGGTTAGTTCAGTGCAGAGACTCTGTCTGTATGTTTTTCCCAGCTGTGTCTCCGTTGCTGTCCCCGTTTCCCAGCACAGATGGCACAGTTCCACACTGCCTTACGCTCCTCTCAGAGGGTGTTGTGGTTCACAGGATCACCCGTTCCAACACGACGTGACATGTTTGGGGCTGCTCCCACAGCCACTCAAGTGAGGGGAAAACTTGCCATTGAATTCACTGGATCAAAACCATCATGACTAATTTATAGCTGATTACATTATTAATATTTGAGTCTTTAGAAGTTGTCCCAAAAGGCAGCAGCTGTCGGGAGGGCACTGCAGGGTCATGCCCCGTGGCAGGACACCAGGCTGAGGGCACGGGGGTCCCACTGCCAGCACTGTTTGGCACCACTGTTTGGCTCACGTGGGTTTGTTTAAAACCTGACCATCATATGTGTCCTTAAGAGACCCCCAAGATCATTAAGTCCAACCTGTGACCATTCCCCACCTTGTCTCCCAGCCCAGAGCACTGAGGGCCATGTCCAGTCCTTCCTTGGACACCTCCAGGAATGGGGACTCCACCATCTCCCTGGGCAGCACCTGCCAGTGCCTGACTGCCCTTTCCATGGAGAAGTTCTTCCTGAATTCTTTTGTATCTGGGGAAAACTGCCTGTCTTTGCCACCAGCAGTGCCCCTGCAGGATGCTCGGCCCATGAACACATCAAAATGCAGCAGCAGCAGCTCCCAAAGTTTGAGCTTCCAGGAGGGGTTTTTCCTCTTCATTGTCCCCACAGGCTGGAGGAGCCACGTGGCCGGTGAGGGGCTGGTGGAGAGGTGGGGACAGGGATGGGGACAGGGATGGGGATGGGTTCAGGGAAGCCAGTGGTGCTGGTGGCAGTGCCGTGGGGTTTTCCTGCTCTCCCCAGCCCCAGCGTTGCAGGGCAGGAAGAGACAGAGGGGAGGCTGGAAAAGGCAGAAGCGAAATTCATGTGACTCCAACCAACACCCTGGCTGGAGGTGACCCCCTCTCTCTGAGGCACATGTGACAGTCACAGCCTGGTGTGCAGGACTGCTCTCACACAAAATCCCGGGAAGCAGCACAGCCCTGGCTCCCTCCCAGCACAGAGGAAGAGGCCAGCTGGGCTCTGGCTGTCCTTGGAGCCTGCACAAACACCCACTAACTGCACCTCGAGCCCCCCCCCGGGCACACACCCCTGGAGCTGCCCATCTGAGGGGGCTGTGAGTGGTACCCAGAGGGAGGTGACCCTGGGATGGGGCTCCTTGTGAGCCATCCTGCTCCATTCCTGTTCGTCCTTTGGGCACAGCACAGCCTGCACGATCCCATTCTGTGACCAGAGCCGAGGCTGAGAACACAGCACACCTTGGACACCCCTCCTATCCATTATTTAAACCCGTCCTCCTCACAGCATTAATTAACTTCCCCTTCTCCCTCGCTGCTGCAGATCTGGTGTGTCAAGTGGCACTTTGACGGATGACTATGGATATTTTCCTAGAGAGACAGAACCTGGGGGGCACGGGTCCTCCTTGGTGAATTGTTTAACACAACTGTACCTGGCAGGCACCCAGGAATGCCAGGGGCAGGAGGTCCAGGTGCCAGGGGCTGCCACCAGGGCAAGAGGGTCCCACCAACCCCACTGGTGTTTGGTGCTGTGTCCTCACCTGAGGCAGGATGGGGGCTGGAGGAGCCAAGTCAAGCAGGGATGTGTTCCAGCTGCTGAGGCACCAGGTATTGGGAAAACTCATAATAAAAGGGATCAGTTCCTGTCCCCAGAGACTGCCCATTCCCTGTGCTCCAGCCTGAGAAGGGATTGCTATTTACATGGCCCAATCAGAAAGCTGATGAGATTTTTGGTCACTTTTTTGGAACCCTCCTCACCTCCTGCTCAAGACAAAGAAGATGCTGCCATGGAAAAACATCTGGAGACTGCACTGCCAGGAAAAACATCTGGGGACAGTGCTGCCAGGCTCCATGTCCCACGTAATATGTGTAAGGCTCCGATCTCCAATCTCCAACCCCCTCCAAAGCCCCCAGCCCAGCTGGGGCAGCCAGCACAAGGGCTGTGGCTAAAATCAATAAATCCTTAATGACATCTTCCTCCTGTCAAGCACCGAGAAATTGTGCATCCTTAAGGCAGTTCCTCTTGTAATGAAGTTCAGGTGCCATTTCTTTTTCTTCTAGAAAACTGAACACACCCATGTTTCTGCTAAAAACAATAAATGCTGATTATTTGGTGAGGCTGACAGGAGAGATGCACAAGGCAGAGCACAGCAGAGGCAGCAGACCTGCACCACCTTCTCTGAACTAGCAGGTGATGCAAAGCAAACCCAACAAGTGTTAAATAACAGGGCAGTGGTTGCCTCGCTGAGAGGGTGGAAGCCGTCCCCAGAGTATAATAGGTTTTAAATTGGAGGCCTCTGCTTCAACCCCACAGGAAATGAGAGGGGTCACAGAGGCAAAGATTGCACCACTGTTATATTACTTTAAAAGACAATCTAATTTCTCGGTCAGAAATTGCAGTGGTTTGGGGAAGATGCCTTTGACAAAAGATGTCATAATTCCAGGCCGTGGCTGAGCGAGGGCCCCCAGCTCTATTCAGCTGCAGCATTCCTGGAGCCTGGCTGGGAGCTGTGGCATTTGACACAACTGCTGCAAAGGGGGGGTGAACAGGAAACACAAATGGCAATGGAGAGAGCTCTGGGAGGCTGAGGCTGGACACTCCTGCCTGGAAAACACCGGGGTGCTTCGGAGCACCCCGAGCTCTCAGCCCCCACCACAACCACCCCACCGTGGTGTGGGCAGGGTGGGCACCTCTGGGCAGGTCCTGCACCAGGCCCTGCTCAAACGCTGCAAATCCTGCTGGCAGAGGCTGCTGACCCACATGGGGAATAAAATAAAGTCTCCTTTCACTCACCTTTAGCCTTCCCAGCCCACCCGGGGTGGGTGTTCCCCACCAGGGAACTGGAAATACCAGAGGTGCTGGGGAAAGAGGAAGATCAGCAGCACCCAGAGCCCTCTCTCTGTGGGTGACAGCAGGAACCCTGCAGACACTTCTGTTTTCCCAGGGGCTGGAGCCGAGGGAAGCCGGGGGTGTGTGGGAGGGGGGACCCCCGGCCAGGCTGTGGGGACATGGGACAGTGGCACACACACTGGGGGGGACAGTTACACTGTGTGTGCTGCAGGGATGGGTTTGGGCACCACCTTTCAACCCGTGAGTTCTTATGACCCCCAGCTGCCAAACCACACAACTCAAAAGTCACAAAACCCAACCCCGAGCCAACCCGACCCAACCACAACCAGGGATGACATAAATTAAATTGAATTCCACACACATCTTAAAAGTTTTCCCTTTTCCTGCTGCCTATAACATTTACTCTCTTGCTCAAAATGTGCAATTCCACTAGTTGGGGCTTTTTTATATTTTAAACAAGGTACACTACCTGAATCTTTCCTTGTATCAGAGCAGTATCATCTGATAGGACATGACAGCTTTCACCAGGGAATATTCTGGCCTAGTGTGAAGATAATTCCTGGTGTTGCCATTCTCTCTTCCCAGATACCAAAGGAGAGGGGCAGATTTTCAAGAGAGCTGGAGTTTCTACCCATCTCCCCCAGCCAGCACAGATGGGCCAACCTGAATGGCAGCAAGGTCATAATCACCTCTACTGGCCCAAAGTATTTGTCCATCCTCTGCAATAACATAAAACCTCAGCAATGCAAATGTTCTGTAAGCTGAGAAGTCGTTTTTTACACTTGAAATGCTATTTTGCATTTCCATTTTTTCAGAAACTTATTAATTTGTGAGCATAGCGGGAGCGTGCCCTGTGCCATGTGTCTCAATTGCATCCCATAAATATTTAACACTACTGGAAAACAATAATTTTCTAACCCAAAAACCAGCGTCACACAAATTAAACAATTGCTAAGTGACCACGGTGCTTTTTCGTGAGTCCCATCTCCTTTATTAACCCGAGACAAGCTGAGAGAGCCAATTACAGTGCACTAAAATGTGCCGTCAGCTGCCTGGGAATGGCCATTACATTTTCAGCTGCTGTGTAGTTCAATGAAAATTAGAGTTAAATGTGTATTTTGAATGCAATGGGTTATTACTATGAAGTTAATCATACCATTACTTTTCACTGTGGGTCTGTGGAAGTTCAAAGGGACCCTGAGAGAGGGGAGTAAAGTGAGGGCAGCCCTGGCTGCTGTCCCCACAGCGGGGCACGGCCCGGGCTCGAGGCACCCTCCTCAAATCGTGTCACTTGTAGGATTTGCACTTGACTTTTGCAAACATTAAATGTTCTCGCCACCGAGAACTAATTAAGAAATCCGGGCCACTATTGCCGAGCTAATTCTGTTCGGGTTGACTGGGTGTTCAAATCTGACTCTGGATGCTCATCTCATGTGTGCTGTGACCAACTACTGCGGTTGGATTAAGGTAATTACCGAGCTCAACACTTTTCTGATACATTTTACAGTAATGGAATCCGAAGCTTTTATGTGCTTCTCCATCTTCACTTCAGAGGATTGGGAGTGTGAAGCTGTGCTTGAGGACGGAAAAGCCAAAGCCCAGTTGATCACCAGCCTACAGGGTGGCGTGGCTCGGCTCAGCCCAGCCCAGCTCAGCTCAGCTCAGTTCAGCTCAGCCCAGCTCAGCTCAGCCCAGCTCAGCCCAGCCCAGTTCAGCTCAGCCCAGCCCAGCTCAGCCCAGCCCAGCCCAGCCCAGCCCAGCTCAGCTCAGTTCAGCTCAGCCCAGCCCAGCTCAGCTCAGCCCAGCCCAGCTCAGTTCAGCTCAGCTCAGTTCAGCTCAGCCCAGCTCAGCTCAGCTCAGCCCAGCCCAGCTCAGCCCAGCCCAGCTCAGCCCAGCCCAGCTCAGCTCAGTTCAGCTCAGCCCAGCCCAGCTCAGCTCAGCTCAGCCCAACCCAGTTCAGCCCAGCTCAGCCCAGCCCAGCTCAGCTCAGCCCAGCCCAGCTCAGCCCAGCCCAGCTCAGCTCAGCCCAGCCCAGCTCAGCTCAGCTCAGCTCAGCTCAGCTCAGCTCAGCTCAGCTCAGCTCAGCTCAGGCTCCCAGATCAGGGCAGCAAACTGAGCACCACATTAAAAGGCTCTGGAAAGGAGGTTGGATCCGGGGGGGGTCGGGCTCTGCTCCCAGGGAACAAGGGACAGGAGGAGAGGGAACGGCCTCAGGCTGTGCCAGGGGAGGCTCAGGTGGGACATCAGGAGGGATTTCTCCCTGGAAAGGGTGGTCAGGCCTTGGAAGGGGCTGCCCAGGGAGGTTTGGAGTCCCCAGCCCTGGAGGTGTCCAAGGAAGGCCTGGACTCCATGGGCTGGGAGGGGTTTTCCAACCCAAAGGATTCTCTGAATTTCACTGACCCTGGGAAGAGCCTCATCACTGGCCCGAATGAGGTAACCTGCTTTGGATCTGGGGAACCAGTGACTCTGGGATTGATCATTATTTTCCTGGGCAGACATGGAGCTGGAAAAGTGCAAAAAGGGGAATGTTTTGTGAAAACTGCCAAAGAAAAGAAAGCCATCAGAAGCAAGAACCCAAATGCAAATTAAGGCAGTAAGAGTGGAACACAACAGATCTCTCCTGAGACGAGAAGACCTTTGTTCTGTTGAAGAGAGACAGAAGGGCCACAGACCTTTCCATGCTCCACAGCCAATGTGCTCAATCAGCTGAGCTTGGCCTTTACCCCCCTCCAGCCCTCATGCTCCCTGTCCAGTCGCTAACAAGGGCCATTTATGATGGTTCTCTCTGGGATGGGGCTGCCTCTTCCTCGGAAAATTGGATTGAGCTTATTCCTCATCCGCCACAAATTGGGCAATAACTTTCAGCCAGTACCCACGAACTGGACTCGAGTCAGCCAGCTAGAACAGAAGGGGCCTCTGCAGCCCATTACCAGCCTCCTGAAATATCCAGGCTCTAAGTGCCTGAGCACACGAGGCAGGCAGTGCCAATACTCATTAGGAGCTCCCGCCGCTCCCCCGATCAATCGCGGCCGCGACCCGAGACACAGCAACGCACGGCACAGCTCTGACACCTCACCAGGGCACTGCTGCCACTGGTGAACTCTGGTCCCACGGAGCACAGCTTCAGCTCATAGAACTCACCTCGTGCCCACCATCTGCAGCAGCAGGGCAGCAGGTCCCTGGGAAGGACCCTGACACACCAGGCTCTCCGGTCCCGCCTGGCACACACGTGATGGGCAGAGGTTCTGGAGCTCACCATGGCCACTGGTGTTCCTTGGCCCACACAAGGTGTCCCCACCAAACCTGACTTTAAAAGGGTTTATTAAAAAATACAGACCAGTATGGATCCAAAAGAAACCCAATCACACCCAGTGGAACAGGAGCCTTCAACCACTGCAGAGCAAGAAGAGGATCAGTGAGTGAAGCAGGGGGTTGGACCCTGCTGCTTGGCCTTCATGCAGCCAGGACCAAGAGCAGGGATATCAGGGCCAGGCTGGATGGGACTTGGAGTAACCTGGTCTAGTGGAAGGTGTCCCTGCCCATAGCAAGAGGTGGAATGAGATGAACTTTAAGGTCCTTCCAACCCAAACCATTCCGGGGTTCTACGATTCTGTAAATTCATCAATTTTTCCTCAATTTTCTTTTATTCTCTCTGTCATTCTGTGATCAGAGTGAGGGTACAACTACAATTTAGCCCTTTGGTAGAATTTACTTCAGTGATTAAAATAACTGCATGGAATTAGCGCAATTCTAACGTTGTTTTTTATCTTGAGTGGCAGAAAATCATTGCTCCTGGGATAATTCTTAACCTAACAGAGTGACCCCTATGAAATACATCCAAAAGTTTTATGATTTTCCCCCCTTCATGCTAATTTAATGTGGCCCAATTGTTTAATCTCTAACTGAACACATTCCAAATAAAGTAATGCAGCTCACAACAAGACACTGCAGGAAATAATTAGGTTGCAAGTTGTGGAGGCTTTAATATGGTTGAAATTATATAACTATCTTTGCATTCCCTGTATGGTCCTATTAAATGCAGTCGGCATTGATGTCGGGAGCTGTCAGGAAGCAAAATGAAAAATAGTTTTAATAGCTGCTCTTTGACCTGTTTTATATTTTATGTCAATTATAACAGCACACAACCATGCATAATTATGAAGCATAGATGCATTAAAATGTACACATAATTTGTGTTCTTATGGCAACCGTTGCATTAGGATCTGGAAAACAAACGGATCCTTCCTATTGTGAAGTCGTCGGGACATTGAACGCGCTGGAGTTTTGTCCCTCTGAGGGATTTAAACCAAATATTCTTGGGGACAATAAACCCAGCAGGTCAGTGTCCATCTGCCCTCTGTCCCGAGGCTCTGACCATGGGCCTGGCCCTCACCAGCTGCTGGAGTGGTGAACTAAAGGGGGCTGAGAAGGGTTTTTTCCCAAGTTTATTTTGCACATTTGAGAAATGTCCATCCACGTCCATTCCCCACGAGGGATGGTCACAAACTGCAGCCACTGGCCCGTCTCTTTCCCTTGCCCTCCTCTTTCTGTGGGCAATATTTGTAAACTTCCTGAGCTGTCTGACACAGAGCACGGCAGCCACTTCTGAAAAGTCATGTAAGCAAAACAAATGTTTTGGCAATTGCTTTGGGCTGCTTTGGTGCAGTCTGGTACAGGGTTGGTGTCATTGCTGTGCCCTTCCCCTGGCAAAAACTCTCCACCTTTGGGCTTAATGCGAAAGTAGCAAGTGTTTTAGTTTTTTAGTTGTTTTATTTTTTAAATTGCTTAGTTATATTTGTATGTAAACCAGAGCAAATTTAAGGGAAATCCCTAAATCAGTCCCTTTGTCTCCTATTTAAAAAAACCCAAACCAAACCCCCAAGCCCTGAGCTGTTCTTCTGCCAAAAGCTCGCTCACATCTGAGAACTGTTGGGGCAAGTTGCTTGTGGAAGGAGGTGGAATGAGATGGGATTTAAGGTCCCTTCCAACCCAAACTGTTTTGTGATTCTATTAATTACTTTTCAAGCTGATTCTGAAGATTTGCACAAAACTGATATCCTGCCTGAAACAGGAAACCTGAGCAAGATTCATTTCCTTGTCCCTACTCTGAGGGGAGCGACCAAACCATCACCCTGATTTTAAGCAGCATCTGTTCTCCTGGCACTCGGCTTGGCCAGATCCAGAGGGGAACATGGGGAATGCTGGAGGCAGCAGTGAACTGGACAAGCACCTGAAGAACCTGACCCCCTCATTTCTGATGGCAAGTGAGAGGAAACACCATGAGGATGAGGGACCTGGCCACAAACCCGACATTAATGTGGCTTTTCTCTGGCCTTGGATGAGCAGTGCTGCCCTGCACTTTGGCTGCTCAGTGATAAGAGTGAACTCTGGGAGTAAAGCCCCTCAGGAAGGGCTTTCACTCGCTCTTCCCATCTTAACAACCAGCTTTTTGCATCAAAACCTGGCAGGGAGTGAAGAGGCCAGTGAGGAGCTGAGGCCAGTCACCACTGGCAAGGATTCCACAGGAATGCGCAATTTGCCTGGTAAAGGAAGAACTTCCCTGGATTAGTCACAGCAACTGCCCTGGGTTATTCACAGGAACTTCCCCAGGTACCCACACCACCTGTGCTCTGCTGGCTGCTTTGATTCCAGCTCTGCTTGCCCTGCACTGTTAAATTGTCACAGAGCCTTGTAAACAGGAGCTCCCGGTTCCCTCGGAGTGGCGCGAGCAAACTAACATCATAACAGGAGTGTTTATGGAAAAATGCTCAAGCACTGAAGCAGAAAGGGCTTAGCACTGATCAGACCTCTCTCCCACCTTTATTCTTCGCCATCCACATTGAAATGCAAATACCAGCGCCGGGTTTCCACCAGCGTGCCACTCACAAATTGAAAAGCAGTTTTTATCTATGCAAATGTAAGCATGGTAATTGAAGTTAATCAATCAATGCTAGCTTTCACTAAAACCTTGAACATGATTGAATAAAGTAATTATCATTCAGCAGAAAATGATGAAGTTGTAGACAGCATGAACCTTATTAAAGGAGGATTTTGAGTCACAATGGCTTAATTTAGCTAACAGCCCAGCCTTAGCCCAAGCAACACACTGCCCTTGCTGCCTGGGATTGTTTTAGGGGCTGGGGGGGAGAGAAGGGGGACTTTTTTTCAATTTTTACACTGTTGGATTAGTAAAAGGTACTTGTTACACCACAAAGGATAAACCATCATTAACATCCTGCTTCACTCCAAATAGATCAATGAACAAAGATTGC